>NW_026706889.1:330000-355000 GCF_024137745.1 Phymastichus coffea
CAGGTGGCAAACGGAGGATGCGCATGTTTGCTTTGCTCATCGACTGCGTTCTCAAATATTCATCGTTGCGACAATCGGGCGCGCTGAATAAATAAGCGCGTGCATCATGCATAATGCATAAGTAGCGTGCTAAAACTTTGGTCGGCCTGGAGGCAGAAGAGACAGCCGGAGGACAAATAAGCTTTCACGAAAGTCAGTGCCAAGTTGATTTCTCGGTCAGACTCGGTGGACTTCCGACAAGGGCGCGCGCCGACCACTCGGGGGCTTTTAAGAAATCCCGGAAAGTCTGCTTGATCAAGCTGCTCTCTCCTTCCGCCTTCCGCCTTTCGCCTTCCGCCTTCCGCCTTCCGCCTTCCGCCTTCCGCCTTCTGCCTTCCGCCTTCCGCCTTCCGCCTTCCGCGTCGAATCGATATAGCAGGCTGATTTTTATTTCTGATTGCTCTGCAGCCTCGTGCCTGCTTTCTCTCGAGCGCCTCCGTGTTCCCACCGCGTCGTCGAATGATCAATTATCAATGACTCGCGTGAACAGTGAGTGGAAGCAAACGATGCATTTGTCGGACCATCGAGTGCCAGGCCAAGATCAAATATCAATATCTCGGCCAATCCAGCGCGCATCCGTTCATTTTCATAATTACTTTTGTCGGGCATCACACGCAGGAGTACACGAGTGCTTGTAATACGCCTTGTTTTAATTAAAAATGGATAATCCGTGACGCGTAACAATCAGGCCGAGTCTCGGGTTCGCCGCGGAGCTTTTAAAGCCGCCAATTGGCTGGGGCGAGCCACCAAAAGAAACGCCATTTGAAAAGCTCTCGAAAAAGCTGCAATTATTAATCAAGCCAGAGAGAATAGATGCGTCATCCAATCGATGCGGCGCCTTTATTATGACGCGATGATCCTCTTTTCGCAGAGTTTTTATGCGATGCCCTCGCCCCCGCCCCCGCCCCCGCCCCGCCCCCGTCCCTGCCATCGCTTCGAAAGTCAATAAAACACAATTTCACGTTTTACGAGGCCGGCCGCTTGTTTTTTATTTTCGCGCTCGCCAGCCTACTGGTTGTTTCGAGAGGCTTTTTTTCCGAGGACATGTCGATAATTTTCAGGAGGCTTCAATGGGCGCTGCTGCTCTGCGTCACGCCTTTTTTTGCTCGTCGTCGAGCGAAAAAGTAGCGCGCGCGCGACAATGAACGTCTACAGCTCTTTTCCCAGTTTCGAATACTCCATCGAGTCAAAGGCAAATTCAATTCATTCATAAAGAAATGATGATATTTGGCCGGCAATTATTTGATGCAGTCGACGAAAGGGAAGTGAAAGGCCGTGTCCAACCTTGGAACGGCAGTCTCGTGCGTATTGAATTAAAAATCGCGATCGGTCAGCTTTCCGGCCTAATGCAATGATGAAGGACCTGGAATAACGAAAAGTCAAGCGAGAGAGAGAGAGAGAGAGAGAGAGAGAGAGAGAGAGAGAGAGAGAGAGAGAGAGAGAGAGAGAGAGAGAGAGAGAGAGAGAGAGCAAAGCGCGATGCGGTTGTGAAATGACGCGACTTGGTTGCGCGTTGCGCGCTTCGCGATCGGCAAAAGGCTGCCGCCGGTGAAGTGCGTCGCGATACGTTGGGAAGAAGCGAAAAAGCGCAGAGATCGGTGCAGTTGGTGGGCTGGTCGCGCGCAAGTCGGCCGGCGATAACGACGCGCGGCAGCAGCAGCTATCTCCGCTCGTTATACGGCAGCCGCGGCGGTGCGCGGCGCAGGCGATCAATATCAACTCCAAATTGGCGCGCGCGCGCTTCCAGCGGCTGCTGCTCACCGCCGCCGACATTGTGTCGCGGCGCGACAGACTACTACGAGCACTGCAACTGCGCCCGGATTTTCATGCTCCTGCGATCGCGCGCGGCCCGAGCTGCGGTGCCGTCGCGCGCTCCTCCTCGATTGGTCTCCGCTCGCTCGAACGTCGGCCGGCGGGGCACTCGCTGTAATCGGAGCAGGGCACCTATCGGTCTTGCGGTGCTCGCGGCAGAATGCCTCGGCTGACGGTCTTTGGAACTCCGAAGGCAGCTCGGTGGCGCGCATCACTGCTGCGCTGCAGCCGAAAAAGGGACGATAACAGCCGCGCAGTTGAGAACGCGCGTGGCTGTCGCCGCTCTGCAAACGCACGCAAAACAATGTTTCTCGGTGTTCGATGGCGCTGCGTATTTTGTGGCACGCCGCTTCGCAAAAGTTGGGCTTTTATTTTCAGTTTATTTCAGTGGCCCCGCTGCGACTGCGACTCTGTTATTTTGTTGGAATTATGTATGCGTGGGTGTCAATATTGGACGAGCGCGTTTGTTTGACTACACGTATTGACTTGTAGATGAAAGCGCCAATATAAAGGCGCGAGTCCCGATGAATATTCAAGGATGGGTTTTTGCGCAGGCCGCTGCGAGAAAGTAATGACAACGGTAATGATCGGTCGGTCGGCGTGTGGCGGTTAGCAAGGGCATAGGCTAATTAGGCGCGTCGGGTCGCAATTATTAACGAGCGCAACGAGAGCGATCGCATTAAGCAGCTTCCGCGCGCGCCTCGAGTAATTAGACGGCGGCGGGCCTTGAGCCTCGCTCGCTTCCTACACGCTGCTGCCGATCGGCAGAAATTGGTGGCGGCCGGTGCCGAAACTGCGCGAGTGCAACGACGCGGCCTCGAAATAACGACATCCGCGGCGCGCGGCCACGCGGAAGAGGCTGTCGGGGCGGCAGCCGTCGATGACGAGGCTGTTTGTAATTGGGCCAGGCTCTGCTCGCGTGCTCGCCTCCGTACGTTCGGGCGTCGCTCTTTGTGGCAAATTGAACATGTGTGCGCGCCGGCCAAAGAGAGCAGAGTTTTCTCTGCGGACTCGCGGCTCGCAGCTCGCAGCGCAGCGCAGCGCAGCCGAACGGGGGGTTGCGGTCCAATAAGTCTCTGCCCAAGTCCCAGTCATGTGCGACTCCTCGCCGGCGATACACACCGGCTCTTGGCTCTTGCCGGCGCTCTCTCTTGACTCGGTCTAGTGTGCGATGCAGTGTGTTTTGTCCCTTCGCACGGTATGTCGCCACTGCTGCCGGGCGCTCGCAGCTCCAGGGAACTAGGTTAATTCATAATATTCTTGTGCGCCGAGGCTCTGCCAACGACGCTGCCTACACCTTCCGCCATCCAAAGGTCTGTTGACTTTTCTCTTCTCCTCTCCTCTCTTTCTTTCGCTTTTGTCGCTGTGCTGTGCCAAGTGATCCACGCGTTTTCAACGATTTTCGTTATTCATCCACAGAAACGCTTGCACATCCACTCGGAGCTTGCAATTTCTTTCGATCGTTTCACGCTTCAAACCTACTCGAAATGCTCAAACTTTACCGTTATTTGCCATTCAAGTAAATGTTTGTTTATTCCGTCGATTCGACTGATTATCAAATTTAATAACAGACTTTGAAGAATATTTCATTTGTGCATTGGCAAGCGTACGTTTTATATTTGAACACGTTGTGGGCTAGAACGAATGACCAGCGACATGGAATGTAATTTTACAATGTCCTTCATTACTGTCGATCATATTTCGTTATCGTTCAAACAAAAATACAAAATAAAGTACAAAATAATCTTGACTATGTATCAAATGGCAAGGGAATACACGTAGAGGAAAAAACAATTTTTAAGCAAAATCAAATAACTAGATTGATCATCAATTCATTATTTATGGCAATGTATTGTTTCTTTGTTATTGAATTCATTGCGAGCCATGAAATTCTAAGGGTAATAATTGATTTGAACGTGCTTGAAAATTTGCATTGCAACGATCAGTTCGAATGGTCTCATTAAACGCCCCGGTTGTCTGAAAAACTACAGCAACGGCAGCAGCAGCAGCACCACCACCACCACCACCACCACCACCACCACCACCACCACCACCACCACCACCACCGCCACCAACAAGGAGAAAAGAAAAGGAAAAAGCAAGCAAACACAGGAAGAAAAAATAATAATAACAAGTTGCAGCGTCTTTTTGGTCAAGCACGTAATCATGCACAGAACGACGAGGACATTAAAAGTTTGACGGCCGACTAGCCATCGAAGAAAGAAGCATATGCGTCGAAATAGTAATCTTCATCGAGGCATGTATTTATATATCACACAAGTCGCGCCGTGAGAGAGAGGGAAAATTTGCCAAACAACACGCAAGTCCATTCGTGTGTAATAGCCATATAGTCAGATGTGTGCATACACAGGCACACAGGCACAGCGTAATTACATGGTAGGTACACAGGCACTGGCTAAAATAAGCTTAGGCATAGAGGATATAAAGACCCCTGCTGCCAACAAGGGATTTTTATTTGGCCCGAATAGTCGGAATAATGGTAATGCCACGTGCACTGCATTGTCGCACGCTCGCGCCCATCATCCGCGCGGACAACGACGCTCGCACTCGCACACGAATAGGCATCTAGCTAGCTGGCACAACGAGAATAGGAGGCGCGCTGGAGCTGCTGAACGTGATGCGTTTTGCACAACAACGAGCGCGATGATGGTTTGATGCGCCGATCTCGACACTGTCTAGTTGGCACGATCCGCTCACAATGACGCACCACTGACACGGAGCAGAGATGCGAGCCAGTCCGCCGCGGCGCTTGTCTTCGGGGGCTGGCCCGCTTTCGCCTCGCGGACTTTCAATGCCTGTTCCGACCATTATGCTTTATTTGCGTACGCGTGCTCTTTCCTGCGGGATCCTGGCGGATCCCGACGGATCCCGGCGGATCCCGGCGGATCCCGGCGGATCCCGGCGGAGCCGTCGTCTAAGCTCCTTCGCTTGCGCTCTTGCTCCGACTTTCCGCGAGACAGTGGCCGCTGGTGCGTGAAACTGTCGCCTAATCAGAGCAATTATCCGCGCGCGATGTTGCTTCCATCGATCGGTCCGTCGCTCGGCCTTTGTTGCGCGTTGCTCCTCTCTGGCACACGCGCCTACCCGGAAATTCGGTTCTGTCGTGCCTCCCCTAATGCGGCGCGGGCAAAGCACGCATGAAAAAACATTTTCCAAATCGGCGCCTAATCCGTGGCATCGTCGCGCTCCCCGGGGAGATGGCCCCGTGCAGCAAGCAGCCAGCAAAACACGAGAGCCGCGCGCACCGGCACAGGAGCAGGCCAGGCTGCCGAATCGATATCTCGAGTTGTAATCCCGGCCAAAGATTAAAAGAGCGAGAGCTCGTAGCAGCGCCGCGCGCCTATTGCTACACAAGTTTTTGATACCCAGGAGAGCGAGTCGAGTCTCATTCAATTCCCCGTTCGCGCCCCTTCGCAAGGCGCCAAGCCGTCACCGATCGAGGGTCCTTGGAAGCGCGACGAGCCGCGTCCTCTCGCGCACCGGCAAACCCTTTGCGAAGAAAGAAATACGCGAGTGTGGCGCGCGCGAGAGATCAAATCCGGACAAGGAGATTGCATATACGCGCACGGGAGCGTGGGGGCTCGCACGGGTTCGCTGGCAAAGATGCGGCTGGCGCTGGCGGCTGGCGGCTGGCGGCTGGCGGCTGGCGGCTGGCGGCTGGCGGCTGGCGGCTGGCGGCTGGCGGCGGCCGCGGAGGCGTCGAGGGCAAAGCTCGCGCGCGCGAAGCGCCGGAGAGCGAGGGAATCAATAACTCCTCGTGGCGTCGCCCTCTCCCATCTGCCCCTCCCCCTCGCGCTCTCTGACTTGGCGACTCCGGCTGCTCGGCGCGCGAGCGACACCTCCGAGTAGAGAGAGCTTTGTTTCCGAGACGCGCCCGGCCGCTGCCAAACGTCCAAACCTTTCCGCGCGACGCTCTTTGCATTGCGCGGTTCGTTGTCGGATGATGGCTGCTTTCTCCAGAGGCTTTGCGCGATCGATTGTCGCTGGGGAGTTGATTACGGACGCAGCGCGGAGGAATTCATTTTTCCTCGGCGGAGCCCGATCCTGCAAATCTCCTCCGAAGACTAACGCTGACCCTGATCTTGCGTTGTCGCTAGCTGGCGTTGCGTCGCTCACAGTTGCTGCCGAAAACAAAGTGGCGTTCGAATTAGTCAGGGGGAGAGAGAGTGAATGGCGAAATGGATCGTCCGTCAGTTTTGCGCGTAGCTATGAAAGCGCGGATACAAATGTTTATCAGCGCGTCGTGTTAGTTGATGGCGTATGTGGATGAGTTTGTCTCTGAATGAACTAGGCCGTGGAAATAGAGACATTTCTCTCCGAGTTTCTCGTGTGTCTTTACACGTGTGAGCGAGCTAACCGTCGATCGATTTTCAACGACAACGCAAATTGAATCGGAAAGAGCGAAGCGTACGCGTAATCGGATGTTTTTCCGTGCTCGCTTTGAATGGAGCTCGGCTGATTGGATTGGCGTATGTAGTCGTCGGGGCCATTGCTGATATTAATATCGTTAGCGATGTTTCTTTTTTGATCCTGAAAAGCTGGAAAGGGCTCGTGGCGTTAAAGTGTGCGTCGACAGGATTACATTTGCATGAGTTTTGCATAGTTTTGCAAAGTGGATTTTTGGCTGGAACGATTGAAATGTAAATATTTTGGTGTAAACAACGCACGAGGCTAAGAGCTTCAAAGGCGTGGCTGCTCCTGGTCGCTTCGTCGGCATTAATTGGCCTGCGCGAAGAAAAGGAAAATTCATCAATTGTTCGCCTAACAACTTGCCGGAAGCGAATGGCAGCAGCAGCAGCAGCCGCCTCGTTGTAAGGCTTACGAAATATAGACGACAAGCCAAGTATATATACATAACTAACGATAATCGTCTTACGTAGCGGTGAAACTTAACAGGCAAAAGCTCGGTCGCTCGGTCGTCGTCCCTCGCCGCTAATTACCATGTCAAAGACGCAACATTTATTTACGGCTATGAGGCTTTACTTGGCATACAGCTCACCTGCCCGCCGTCTCCATTAATAATCAACGAGAGCGAAGCTTATATTGGCTTGCCAGCGATCCGCAAAGGCAGCAAAGGCAGCAAAGGCAGGCAAAGGCTCGGGGCTCGGGGCTTGCGGCTCGAGCAAAAATGCCACTCGCTGGATGCGCGCAGGCTGCTGTTTCTCTGTCTGTGAGCAGTTGACTTGACGCGATGATCAATTTGCGCTTCGTTTCGGCTTTGTGCGTTGCAGCTGAGCACGATTATAGCATGCTATCGGCATTTCACTCCGAGTCCGCGAGAACAATCCATTTACAGGCTAAACAGCTGAAAGGAGACGAGCAAGAATTGGCGCTCTTCCTCGCTCGCGCGAGAGGTGCTGCAACGTTGGCAAGAGCTGGTTGGATCCAATTATGAGCCTTGCCGCACTCGGCCTACGTGTACGTGCATGTACGCTCGCCGCACGCCGTACACCGTACGCCAGAGGGAGAGAGAGCGCAATGGGATTAGCCGTCGGCGAGTTACCCTTTTTCGCCTTGCTGCCACGGCCTAAGTGTAATCCGGCCAGCGCACCGCCGCGCATTGCCAAGGAAAAGCGTCGTTGCATGATTTACTTGGGCTTCCTTCTTCGTAATGAAAGAACAAGAAAGCCAGGAGATTAATCGAATCGCGGGTATAAACGGCTTTGCTAGTAAGTCTCCAATCAATTCTCATTATAATCGTTTAGCTTGACGGAGAAAAGAAGGAAATAAGAGGTGGGAGCGCAAGGTCGTAAAGAGGCCGAAGGCCATCAACTTTCTCCGTGTTGCGATTGTTTTTTTTGGCGGCGTTGTACAATGAGAAAGGGCATTGTGTCCAAGGCAGGCGAAAGAGGAGAGAGGGAGAGATCTTCGATTAATCGCATATAGTGTTGGTACACACATACGCGCGCGCCGAGAGCGAGAAAAGAGAACAAAGGAGTTGCCAATTAACTTTCAAACGTGCGAGAGAGTTAAGGTAATTGCCGTTCCGCAACAGTACAACTTAACTCACTCTCCGAAAAAGCTGCTCGTGTGTGTGTATTTGCGTGCAGTGCCATTAAGCAGCCGCGCGTTGCTCGTACACTCGAGTCACCCTCATTATGTGACCCCTTGAAATATTCCGCCTCTTACTCTCTGTCACGCCAAGTACGCCAGCAGAGAACTGCACAAAAGAGAAGTCTCGCGCGCAGCGACGAGTTTGTCCGTGTGCGCGCGCATACCCCTGCAATTTTCAAGTATTTATATATCTTTGAGTGTGATTGCAGGCTAACCGCGACGAGGGAACGGCAAGAATGACGAGAGCCCAAAGAAAAAGCAATGTTTTCCTCGGTCGATTCGAGCCGATCGATTGCCGATGAGCCGATGAGCCGATGAGCCGATGAGCCGATGAGCCGATGAGCGCGCTCTCGCACACCGTCCGCTCTCAAGGCCGCGTTCTAATTTTCCGATAACGAGGATGTATTTATAGATAATCGTCCCAACGGGCAACAGGCCATTTACGTAGGCGAATTTTTTCTTCTTCGGCTAGCTCTGATCGATCGGTAAAGCAGCGCGTTGCATAATAATGCACTCTGATGGCGTGCGTGCGTGAATCAATAAGATGCCACGCTGATGGCTGTCTTAATAGTTTAACGAGCGCAGTCGTCCGCGCAAACTATAGCTCGAGTTGTATTCAGTGTCAATGCGAGCATCAATTGACGACGATTGACGAGAACGAGCGTAGAGCGCGAGTAATATTGAAAAGAAGAGGCAAACTGTTTGACCCTTTCAGCGAGACAGCGGACCCGACGAGTGCCGAAAAACAGGGTGTCAAGGGCTGGCGCTCTGCGTAGACGAATTGCCCAGCAATCAGCGGCTTCGGCGGGCCTCTGTCTCCGTAGCCAAGTGTCGCCGAAAATTGGAGCGCTCTGCAAAAGCCCCGAGCAGCCAAACAGCCGGCTAGTCGAGTAGCCAGCACAGATGCATCGGCAGAAAGGCGGAAACCCGATCGCAGAGACGCGTTTCACGCGTCAAAGGCTCTCTAGTTTCAGGGCGCACACAGACCACTTGTTGTCTTTTCGCGAGCGCCCCGATCCCCCGATCCCCGATCCCCCGATCCCCCGATCCCCGGTCCCGAGGTTTCGCTGGACGAGCGACCGAGCAAATCGACTCGTCCAACGACGACAGCAAACAACAAGTTTGCCGGGAGAAAAGGAGGCGCGTCGAGGTTACGCGGCAAAGCAGACGGCATTGGTTTGGTCGTCACGGTTTTTCTTCTTACTGCCGTTGCCCTTCTTTTCGAACAGGAGCTCGTCCAGCAACGGGGGCATCGAGGCTCGCGCTATTGGCTTTGTCAAGCGCTAGCTGCTAGCTTTCCACCAACGGACGATGCAAAGTGGGCGATCGATCAGGCGCCGACAGTGCTCCATCATAATAGACGTCGCGCAGGCAATGCGCGCACACGACGGTAGCTTTCGCTCGCGAGCGCGGCGTGGCGGCGGCGGCGGCGGCGGCGGCGGCGGCGGCGGCGGCGGCGGCGGGAAAGTGCCGAGGCATAAATTGCGTTTCACGAGCGCTGACTAGCGGCCCGATAAACGCTCTCTCTCGCTTGGCCGAGAGCTCGGAGAATGCGGAAGTTAATCGCGCGCGGGGCGCACCTCTGTATTCCACTGGCGCTGCGGCGTCGACGTGAAAAATCGCCGGGAGAGAGACGCTGCCTGCACTCTCGCATCGCAGATCCGAAGCGCAGTCTCTAGCCGCGGCCGCCCCGTGCCTGCTCGGAAGACTTTCCAAATGCGTCGATGCAGGAGCGACGGCACGCATTCACGCCTGATCGCGGATAGGCCCCAGCTGTCCACGCGCGGACCGGCCAGACCAGCCAGATCGCGAGCCTTCCGGCTTGCCGCCACTGTGCTCTCGTTGGTTTTTTCCTCTCGCGCGCGCTCACTTTGTATTGTGCCACGGCTACGGGCGCGGTCATTGCGCTCGGCAAAGAGAAAGCTATTTCGAGCACAGACACGCGCACGCACACCTACGGCCGGCGCCCATCGATTGTTTCGCGGCAGCGCGCTCCAACTTTCTCTTGCTTCGGTTTATCGACCGACGTGGCCGCCGCTCGACCGCTCGCCGCGGACATCGATCGCGCGCTCGCTTCTCTGCCGCCTTCGACCTCACTGCCAAGATCTATAATCGGAATCGGCCAGAAGGCAAGTTTGGCAAGAGTCGAGCAACGGCGAGTGTTCCGCCTCGCGCCTCGCAACGTTTACAACGAGCGCCGAGGAGACGCACTCGAAAGGAGGCGCACTAGTACCAAATGGGCATCGTCGTGTCGCGCGCTCCTGCCTCTCATGGGTTATTGGCCTCGACTGAACTTAACGGTAGAAGACCTTCTCTCTGCCTCTCTTGCGTCTCCGAGCGCCGTGCATGACCGACGCTTCGTTGCCGCCAACATTTGTCATTGCACATGCTCGCGTCCCGGCGATTTTCACGTCCCACGGAGGCGGCCTACGCAGGCGGCTTGGCATTGACGCCAGATCGGTCAGCGCGTGCTGTAAACATCTGGCTCGATACCTTTGCTCTCGCCTCGCTGCAATAATAAACCAGCCAGCCACTCGGTATCGTCGTCCGCATAAAAGAAGAAGCGCCTAGCAAGTTTAGCCAGCTCATCCTGTTCTTCCGGTTGTATTCTCTCGATGGCGAAAGGGAGGCCAGGAGCTAGCTTAAGAGCCCCCTCCCCCCTCTCATGCAAATTAATAGGCCGCTCTCGCTTCTATGATTTTTCATCGCGCCATCGGCTTCGTTTGCTCGCGCTTTAGCTACAGGCGATTATCGCGCTTGTCGATCAAAAGACGAGAGAGAGGGAGAGACAGACAGAGGAGAAACCCAATAACCCCGAATTATTAATAAATGCATTGTGCGCGACAGCCGGCTTTCCGTTATATACTCGCATTACGGAGCCATTACGGATGCAGAAAGGCCCGAGAAAAACGAGAAGAAAGGGCTCAAGCCGTATGGCTTCGTCGCTCTTACATAGGCTGCATGTGCGAAATTCAATTAGCTTGCTACGTGTACAATGCGAAACTCGTTACGCGCTGAAATTTCCCGTTTCCACGCGCCAAATATTTGATTCTTCTCTCCGGGCAAAGGATTAGGCGAGAGCAATCTTGTTTGGCCCTTGTAAATATATAAATATATATTGTAAAAGGAGGCTTCGTTGATGGCCCCGTTGGTTATCTTTTGATCTCGTTGAAAATCAATTGGCCTAATTCAACGACGATGAAGCATGACGGAGAGAAGCTAGAGAGAGAGAGAGTAGAGAGAGAGAGTAGAGAGAGAGAGAGTAGAGAGAGAGAGTAGAGAGAGAGAGAGAGAGAGAGAGAGAGAGAGAGAGAGAGAGAGGAGAGAGAGAGAGAGAGAGAGAGAGAGAGAGAGAGAGAGAGAGAGAGAGAGAGAAGAGGAGGCCTCTCCTTCTCGTATTGATCACTTGAAAAAGGAACTGGGTTAACGCAGGTCGACTACCCCTTCTGCTTCTTCTTCTTCGAGGCCTCTTCTCCTTGGCATCTCGAGCGAAGAGAGAGAGAGGAGAGAGAGAGAGAGAGAGAGAGAGATTGCTTTTCTCCAATATTGACGTACGAGCGAAGCAGCAGCGTAGATTGATTTGACGAATATCGCGATTTGTACAAACGGAGACGGCTACTCTACAACTAAATTGGACTATGTCTCGTTTCTGTTTTAGGTAAGCACGTCTAGACGACAAAGAAGAAAACACGCTGATCCCGCCATCTCGTATTCATCGAGTCGAACAATACGCTCTCGGAGAGCTCTCTGGGCATATAGCCGATAGCGACAAGTAGGTAACCCCGATAAATCATCACGACCAGCTCTACGGCCTCACTCTAGAAAGAAAATAAAGAAAGCAGTAGAAGGTGTAGTAACGAATTAGCAATTTAGCTTCGACTGAGAGAATTCTGCGTTCAATTAGCGAGTCAATTAACGTCCCCATCCCCCCTTCTCTCTCTCTCTCTCTCTCTCTCTCTCTCTCTCTCTCTCTCTCTCTCTCTCTCTCGAAATAGTAGCACAGCAAGCCTCGTCGATTTCCTCTCGCTCTCGTGCTTGTCTATTGATTTTCCACGGCGCTGACCTAAAATTGAGAACGGCTCGACAAGCAAATCACCGACTGCGTTGTCTTGGAATTGCAGTGTATAGTCCAGTAAATAGCCCGGGAATTGATAGTGTTTAGTGAGTTTCTGCGGATACGTTTATAAGGTCAATTCTTGTTCCTAAAATCGAATGCACACATTTGTGGAATCAAAATTAGCCGAAAAATAATGATAATTAGTGAAGAACCACCTTAGATTGATGTTTTTCATTGTCATTTCCGTGACCGCGATGTATGTTGACAAAGTTTTCGAACAATAGTTGCAGGACGCAAAGTTTTCGATTGAAATACATTCTCGCGAGCTAATGTCCAACTGCTAATTCATGACTTTTTTCGACTTTGCTCGAATGAGGCTGAAAATCATGGGGCCCTTCCCAGACGGTAACAGCTGATGCTGCGCAGTGCGCGCACTGCGCACGCTCTCACGTGTCCTCATTGCTTGCTCGTGAAATCGCGAAGAAAATCACAATTAAAAATTATTAATTTGTTGAAATTTTTATATTAACAGTAGAAGAATAAATCAATGTAGAAAGAAATTATGAAATGGCATTTAAACAGCACTCACTGTAATGAGTTTGAATATTTTTGAAACATAAAAAGATTTCTTATGATTGGTAAATTTAATGGTGAATAATAACGTTTACTATGTTTAATCTGTCGGCATGTGAGAGAAGGAAGAGAGAAGGAAAGAGGGGAAGAGAGGGCGTGTGCAGCGTCAGCGGTTACCATCTGGGAGGAGCCCGTTGATTTTTAGCCACATTTAAGTTAAGTCGGAAAAATTGAGAATTGGCAATTGAAAATGACGGCGAAAAACATAAACGTGGATTTTCACTAATTTGCAGCACTATTCGCCGGCCGATTTGGACTCGACGAATACGTTGCACTCGATTGCATGCACAAGAATTGACCATACGCTGCCAATTGCCGGACTATTTGAGTGGACGAATGCTATCCTCAGACTCTTTTCGCGTCAATATTTTGCCTATACGTAGACTGACAGGTCCGAGGTTGGAAGAGAAACGGTGCGTGGGGCTCTGACGATCTATAGCACCTTATTAGTAGAACAGTTATAGGAAAGCAAAGGTGTGCGCTATGCGTTGATTATCTATGACTGCTTGTAGATTCTTTAGACGACAATGGGAGTCGATGTGGCAGTCGCGCCACTTGTATATACTTGTATAAGAAGCCGTATCTGGAGCGGACAAATTGAACGCTCGGTCGACGTTATGGAAGGGTGAAAAGGAAGAATCGATTATCAGTGGATGGCGATGACCTTGTCGCTTTGATGCCAGCATGAGCCTCCGAAGGCTAAAGAACATTGAATTATTCGCGCGCGCGCGGCTGTATATAGTAAATGCAGCTCGGCCAATAAGCCGTCTGTCTGAGAGATAATCCAGTACGCGCGTGCGCCGTCTATTAAACACTGTCAAATCAAAGAAACCACTTGTAAACGAGTTAGTTTCGCGGAAAAGCCTTTGGCCCAAACACCTGCCAGCAAGTGATGGCGGCAAATTATTTTTTGATAATCGCGCGGTCGACGACGAGTGCGAAGTAAATTGGGCACGCATGCGCGCTTATTCGCCTCGCTTTTCTTTTTCTTCTTTTCAGCCGCGCCGCGCTGCCACCAACGACAATTCCGTTATTCGCGTCGGAGTTATACAGCGACACCGGGCGTTTCGATTTCTATTTGACTTTCGATTGATACTATTTTTAGCCGGCAGCTTTATCGATGCATCTCCGTACGAAGGCGTCTGCCGTTTGCTTCGGTTAAGCTTGTCTGGCCATGACAATCGAAAACGGTTCGATCGGCAAACATCCAAAGATCGATCGCCCCTCAATTTTTCATCTGCCCTCGAAGCGCGACACTCGACTCGACCAAAGTCCATTTTAAGAACTGGAAAACAGATTGGTGATAAATGCGGCAGTGATGAATAAAACCGCATGCGCTGCGCGTCTATCTGGAGAAAGGGAGAGCGAAAGAATCGCAGCGATCAATCTCGAAAACTCTGAAATGCTGGTGGCCATAAAAATTGGTCTGGCGTGTCGAAAGTCGGCGCGCTCTCTCGCTCGCTGGCGAATATTCAATTAATCGCGCGTTATCGTTATCCGTTGCTCGCTCGCGTGGCGATTACGATAATGCGAGTCACATAGGCACACGGGCCTTGCTGCGGGCAACGCCCGGGAAAAAGGGAAAGAGAGTCCGTGGTTTTTCGCTATAAATAGCGGGCCGAGCGCGAGAACGCATTGTTTGATCGATTCGGATTCGCTTAGAGAAGAAGCAGAGGAAAAGGGAGAGAGACCGACACGTGGGCGTGCCGATGGAAAAGTTTTCAATTCGAGGAGAATCGCCGGATTAATTGGAGCTCGGGCGGCCACGGACAGGCAATGGTCTGACTGATTAGTGGCATTAATTGGAAACCGAAGTCTTTGCAGATGCGTGTCGCCGCGCCGGGGCAACGTTACTCGGCCTATCCTTCGCGCGGCTTCCGAGCCAAAGAAGGAACAAAGTGTCGCGCGAGTTGCGCCTGGCGGCACGGCACAGCAGATTCATCAGCAAGTCCAAACAAGCAGCTCTGCAAAGTAAATCCCCTTTGGCCTCGCTGCCAGGCTGGCTTATTAAATTCTCAGAAGAACGCTCGGCAGAGAGGCTGGCGGCAGGTCCGACGGGCTCTCGGCGTCGCCGAGGGATTCCTCGCGATCCGGAGACTCGCGCGCGAGACCCATTGCACACACGGCACGAGGGCTATCGCTAATTAAAACGGCGAGCGCGCGTGTGCCCGTGATTAGACTCGCCTGTTGGACTCCGAGCAACGACGCGAGATTGCGGGGCTCCTCGTTGACTCTCGATCGCTCGTGGCCAATTTTCTGTTTGGCTGTTATCGTTTTCGTTCTCTGCCGCTGGCGATAAGGCCATTTTATGAATTGTTCGCAGAGCTGAATCATTCGCAGGCTGCCTGCATAGCACGCGCTGTTTAACATAGATCAAGATAAGCTGCGCCAATGGGTCGGAATGTAGCAAGCGTAGCAGACGCCGGCATGCGCGAGAGGATTATCGTCGTAAATTCATGCCCGCCGACGACCACTGCAAACTCTTACGAGGTGTTAATGAAAACTTGTTTGCGGCGCTATCGATGGCCGGCTTTGAGCGAGCAGTCCAAGGCAAGCCGGCGCAAAGCCCGCACGCACTCGTCTGTTGTCCGAAATCAATTGGACAGGCGAGCGGCATCGGCGAGTCCGTTTCCGTCGCGCCTCGCTCGTCGGCGGCCGGCCACTCACTCGTTCGCTTTTTTCTAATCCCCCATTACAGCCCGGAACGCAATCAACGTCGATCAGCCGCCTAACGATCCTCGCAAGATCGCATTCGTCTGTAACCTGTTTCTGCTCGCAGTCGCAATTAAACCCGCGCCCGACATATATTTTTGGCGAAAAATGAAAAGTCCAACGGCCAGAGATTTTCAATGGCGACTGCTGCGGGTAACGAGCGGGTAAGCGAGTGCTTCTCTCGGCTCGCCGTTATGCAGCTGTGCTCCGCAGCTGATTGCAGGAAGCGATCGACGTTTTACAGGCTTGTAATTGCGAGTGCGTTTAGCAATTTGCTGTTGCTGCCGCGTCGGCGCAGGAGCGCGGGATGCGCGATTCTTCGTCGATGGATCCGATCGTACAAGTGTGACCAGTCGACTGGTGACGAGCGCCCGAAGCTTCTCCGGAGGTGCGGTTGCGATCAGCCAATTGAAAAGGAGCAGCCAGTCCTCTGGGGTCATCTTTTCTCTGCTCCATTCCGTGCTGAATTCCGTGAAGCTCGGGACCGCCTGCACACTGCCAATTGCAAGAGCTGCGCGAACAGGAGCTTGGTCCATTTAGCAAAACTCGACACGGGCTTACAGGCCGGTTCTGCAGCGAGATAGCGCAGGATTGCTTCGAACGCTCGAGCGTGGCTGAAGCAGACGCAAAAAGCAAAAACGCGCGCGAAATCCCCACAGGAAAGTTTAACGAGCAAGTTTAAATGCAAATGCGCCGGCAATATCGCGCCGCGGAAATCGGGCTCGCTCCCTTTCCGTGCGCGCGCGTGCATATTGTATCGGGCGCGAGAAATAAAGTTTCGCAAGCGGCCGGTGGGCGACTCGTGTCCGCACCGAACCGCAGAGAGGCCGCCGGGGGCTTGGCTCCGATCCCGGCGATCCCAGTCGCCGGAACGCGTCGCGCTTGCAAGCTCTGCGCCCAGTGCGAGAGCCCTCGCAGGCAGTCCGGCAGGAGGCGCAAACTCACCGCTCGTCATTAGCATCGATAAATAATAATAATAATCGTAGGCGCTCGCTCGAGTCGCTCGGCAAAGCAAAATAAAGAACAAGTGGCAGCGGCTGCTTACGTAAAGGCGTGCGTGCATCATTCACGCCGGCTGTCTCCATCCGCCGCCAGTCGTCGGTTAGCCGACAAACACGCGTCCAACGTCGACAAGGTCGGCCGGCGTTGCGCACGGGCGAGCGGAGCGGCGGCGCCCTCTGGCGATGATACGCCACCCTCCAGCGGGTTCAACGCGCTCAAATTCCCTTTTAACAGCGCTTTCAGCGCTTTTTCCTCTGCTGCCCGTGCGCCTCTCTATGCAGTGCCACTGCTCGAGAGTGCCGCCGCTGCTGCTTTCTGCCCATTAAATTGCCTCATTCTGCTTGATTTAAGTAGCTTGTGCCGGGCAGCGGCCTTAAGCTTTTTGTCCCCTCCTAGCCCTTTATTTTCCCGTGAATTACGAGATAGCGAGATGTTGGCCGAAAAGCCGCTCTCATCTCCCCTTCGCTCCTCTCTTTTTCACGAGTTCGACAGGCAAGGTGCCGCCCCGCTTTTGCTCGCTACCCCCATCCGCGGCGTCGGCTTTTCCATTCGCCAAACGTTGCCGCTTGCCATGAGCCCGTCTGCCGCGCTCGCAGCGCAATGACACTGCAGTTGTCGGCCGAGCGAAGGACCGACTGCAGCCGGCCTCGGAGCTCAGCTCCTTGGCAACGCGTGCTCCGCTTGCGGGCCTCTCCGTTTCCCGCGCCACGAGGGTCGGCCAGAAACCAGCTTCGATGTCGAGTGGCCAACACGCCAAATTTGCCAGCGCACCAAAGCCAGAGAGATATGGGGGGGGGGGGGGACACTTGTCAAAATAGTCCGCTAACGGTTTGTTTGTATACAACGCCTATGCTATCTGGCCATTGTGCCGCGTAATAACGCCCACACTGTTTAGCCCCACACGTGCGGGCGCCAAGAGTACCAAGGGTAGCGATGTTTGAGAATGTATATTTCAGATCGTTAGCACGCGGCAACGACTGAGGAATTAATTCGTCGGGGTTTCGTTTGCATATGCGCGCGCTGCAGAAAAAAAGGAAAAGGGGAAAAAAAAGAAAAAAAAGAAGAAAAAGGAAAAAACGATCGTTGCTCTCTCTGTCCTCTCCTGTCTCCTCTTTTCCGCCGTTGTCAACGGATTAAACTCGCACGCGAGCGCAAAAAACAGGGAAAAGCTCGTCTCCTCTTTGCCAACGATAAGATTGTTCATTTAACGAAGGCTCGCGTCCACGCGACAACGCGAAAACGCGAAAAGATAGAGGAAGAGAGATGGTTTTAATTGTCCTCCCGTTAATTGGATTTTTTTTTGAACTGCGACGAGGAGGAACACGATATATGCTGGCCATTGTTGTCTGTTGGAAGCATATAGATGGCCATAAATCAATTTGCAAAACAACCACTCGTTTGCATACGAGGACAAACAAGAAGAGCTCTGTTGTTGCTCCAATTGGTCGTTAAACATCTGCGAAAAAAGAGAGAAGAGAAGAGAAGGGAAGAGAAGAGAAGAGAAGAGAAGAGCAGAGAGGAGCAGAGGAGGAGTGCAGAGGAGAGCAGTGGAGAGCGAGGAGAGCGAGGAGAGCGAAGAGAGCAGAGGAGAGAAGGTAGAGCCTAGAGGGGATTTTCAAGCCACAGATCACAAGCTGGCGATTGTAAAAGTAGCCTGACATATCCTTATTCAAACGATAGATGGAAAGGACAGATAAAAGGCGCAGCCTGCGCGCAGCAGCGCGACGAGCAAAAAGTATATGCGAGAGAAGAATGGCTTTGCTGTACAACTCTCGTCGCTCGTTGTTATATGCATCTCTCCTCTCTCTCTCTCTCTCTCTCTCTCTCTCTCTCTCTCTCTCTCTCTCGTGAGAGAATTCGCGCGCGCGAGCAAGCAAGGGTCAAGCGATCGCTTGCACGCGGCTCGCTCCGATTCCTTTGTGTAGCGGCCAGATGCCTTTGAATTATCGAGCGCCGTTGCCAGCGCCTCTTTTCCTCTTTGCCTCTTTGCCGTGGA
The DNA here is from genome assembly GCF_024137745.1 of Phymastichus coffea. NCBI lineage: Eukaryota > Metazoa > Arthropoda > Insecta > Hymenoptera > Eulophidae > Phymastichus > Phymastichus coffea. The sequence goes on from NW_026706889.1 coordinate 348,327, forward strand.
GCCGAATTGGTGACACAGCTGACGATTACGAAACGCACGGAGCTTAGCTAATTGATTATCGAGCACGTGCTTATTTGACCAGTTGGCCCAGCGACTGCGCGCATCTCCATTTGCACCGGTTGCGCGCGGACTGCTCGTACGGGTCCGTGCACTGCCATGGATTCGACCTTTTCGTCTTATCGGACTCCACGGATAGGCGCGCTGTCGACGATTTTTTAAACGTTGTGTGTGCCTGGCTATATTTGTCGCGAGGTGGCGCTCCTGCATCTTATCGCGCAAAGCAGAGTGCTGGGCAGCAGCAGTCGAATGTCGATGCGCCAAAACCGTTGGCTGAATTCACTTGGAATGTGCGTGTGCATTGGCACGTGAAAGAGAACGTACGCATAGGTATCGCGCGCAGTTTATATAACAAGCTCGTTTGATCTCGATGGATTTTCGAATGGCCGTTCGGCTCGGCTTAAAATTATCGGCTTCTCTCGCACTCGCTTTTACTCGCTTTTACTCGCTTTTATTCTGCCTCTCGGCGCGCGCTCAATTTTACTTGATTACACTGCGCTGGCTAACTCTAGATTGAAATACAGCTGTACGCGCGCGTGGCTTTAATTTTTCCTGCGGAGGAGCATTAGGCTAGGCCTGCCGCCAATGAAAGCAACTGCGAATCGTTCGGTCGTTGGTATGCTTCGACCGAACGGCGCCGAGCGGCATCTCGCGGGTCTTTCGGAAAACGCGCACGGAAGGCCCGCTAGGACGCGGGATATCTGCCGAAAGAAGGAGGGAGGGAGCGTTGGGTAGAGGGCCACTGATGGAGGGCTAAGTGCATTTGGCCAGTTTCCAAGCGAAGGCTCTCTGGGGCTCTTTCTCCCTGGTCGGCGAGATGGCGAGAGAACCGAGCGAAGCGATTTTCTCGATTATTTGTCGTTTGTATGTCTTACCGTCTCCGACCAAGGCTTTTAACTCGAGTGACTTTCTTGCACCAGCGATACCGCAAATGCAAGCGCGCGCCGAAAAAGTGAAAACTTAAAAACTTTGCCTGTGCACACACGCCACACGCCACTCGGATGGAGGAGCGCCTGTGCAGTTATGTCGATGGGTAAACAGCTTGCTAATGGTTCCCTCCCCCCGCTCGGCTCGCCTCGGCCAGCTCGGCCCAGCTCGGCCCAGCTCGGCCCAGCTCGGCCCAGCTCGGCCCAGCTCGGCCCAGCTCGGGAGGCACCGCACGCATTCTCACTCGCGATTCCGGCCCGCAAGAACTGCACGCGCCAATGGGCAAAAGCCGCCGGCAACAAAGGCCCAAGGCAAGAGCAAACAAAACAAAGCGATCGCGCGAAATAGCAAGAGTCCCGGCATCGACGAGTGCCGTAGCCGTAGCCACTTGGATGTCGCGGGCTTTGCGCGTGCAATCGATAGGTCGCTTGGGTCGAATGTGGCGGCGAGCAAGCCAAGCAGCGCAGGTGTCTCGAGGCCTTTCGCTTTTGCAGCAGCTCGACCTCGCCTTTCTTTTTGGGCTCTCCCGCGCGTCGATCGGCGGTCACGTTGGACCCGGCGAAAAGCCGAGGCGGCTTTCGTTGTTAATTTTCAGCCGAGCGACAATTGCGTCACGACGAGAAAGTGTCTGCTGCTCAGGGAGTCCTGGCCCTGATGTGCTTAGCAGCACTAATTTCATCAGCGGGTCGCGGCGCATTACTGGTCTGGCGTTTTTCCGCACGATTTAGCTCAGCCGACGTAATCAGTTGATTAAGCGGAGGGGCGCGCGTGGATTAATTGCGCTTGGACCGGCAGGTCGCGCGATATAGCCGCTCTCTGTTTTGACTGGCCGCCTTCCTACTTGGCCGGAGCCGGCAGGCTGCTCGCGCGAGCTTTGTTTGCGGACGCGCCGGTGAACCGAGTGAAAGCTGCCGAGTGGTCGAGGTTTCATCTCGCTTTCGAAAATTGAGTCGGGAACGGCCAGGCTCGCAGGTTCGATTCATTCGGATTTCCGGCCGACGGTCACGCCTTTCGATTAAATGCAGCTGCTGCCTGGTCTGCCAGCCTCCCGCCTCTGCTCGACGCGACGACGAGCTTCTGGACCGATCGGCACTTTTCACCGCGCACTCGTTCCCGGGATAATCATAGCGCGGCCTGATATTCTTAGGAAAAGCAAGAAAAGCGAGCCAGTTTCAGACGATATTTCGCATTGCTTGCGCGAAAGATGATTGCAGCGGCTTCGCGGAATCTTAGCTCCGTTCGAGCGCGAGGTGCGCACCGGCACCTCGAACCAATCAGCAAAAACTCGCTGTCGGGAGAGAGGGAATAACGCGGCGTCAACATCTGGACCAGAAAAGAGATGAGCGTGGCCGGGCGACAGGACAAACGCGCGTATAGCTAACATTTAAAAGGTAAATATAATAAAGCGAGAGCTGCTGCGGCAGCAGACTCGTAAATAACGAGCTTTCAACAATAAGAAGTAATAAGCGTGCAAAGAGCGAGAGAGCGAGCAAGGGAATATGGCAAGGGACGTTTAATTCAATGGGACGTCAGTGTCGTATATCACGAGGCGCCGATGAAGAGAAACCGGTGTGTGTATCCTATAAATCGCTGAGCGGTTTGCAGCCGTCGACGACGCTCGCAGCAGCAGCAGCAGCAGCAGCAGCGCAGTTTGTGAGGACTAGCCGTCCGCGTTGGCTTCTCGCTGGCTGTTCCACAAGGCCGGCCGATCGCGAGCAGCCACAACAATGAAGAAATCAGTAGTTGGATTTTGCAAAAAGCGCGAGCAAATGAAACGATTGTGGCTCGGCGGAGGCACTGGCAAAAACGAGCAGCCGAGCTCCGGGACGTGTACGTGATATAAGCGTACACGGCCAGTTGGCGCGCTCCAGAGACCGGTTTTTCGAGCTCCCCTGTATCTCTACGCGTACGTGTGAGTATCGGAATTTTTCGAATCGTCCGACTTTCACCGGCAGCCTGCGAAAGGATTCATAATGCGCTCTGCAAGAACGCTTGCAACGATGATTTACTGCTCGATATCGATCGTCTTGTTTTCACATGCTTCTGCCTGGTTTTGCGTAGTCTCAGACGCGAAAAAAGAGAAAGAAAAACCAGAGCGGTGCATCGTTGATTGTCTGGTGGGCACTCAAGCGAAAGGTCATTCTTATGATCGGCAGAGAGAGAGAGAGAGAGAGAGAGAGAGAGAGAGAGAGAGAGAGAGAGAGAGAGAGAGAGAGAGAGAGAGAGAGAGAGAGACAGACAGACAGACAGACAGACAGCGCTCGGCTCCAATAAAACTGGCGCAAGCGAGCGAGTAATATCGCGACTAGGCTGTTGCCGAGCCTGACGGTGTCTGACCTCTCTTAGTGTTTAAAATTAATCGAAGGCAATTTGCTCGGCGTGGAGCTCGCTCTCATCAAGGAATATAATCCCCTTACTCGCTGCCTGCTGCTCTCGGCCAATTAATAACGAAAATTTATCTCTCTCATTGTTCCTCGGAAACAACGTCAAGTAAACAACCTCACGATTCTCTCTCTCTCTCTCTCTCTCTCTCTCTCTCTCTCTCTCTCTCTCTCTCTCTCTCTCTCTCTCTCTCTCTCTCTCTCTCTCTCTCTCTGGCGAGCAAATGAAACGAAGGTGTGTGGGGGAGAACGAGGCCAACGACTCGTACCGCGACGACGACGACGACGACGACGACGACGACGACGACGACGACGACGACGACGACGACGACGACGGACTATGATGATAATCAAGGAAGCCCTATTTCGCCGATCGATGCATGCGCGATGCGCTCTATATAAAAGCGCGGTGCAACAGCTTTACGAAAGACTCAGTACAGCGTAACGGTAATAATTATATTGCTCGCACAGAGATCGTTGTACACTGTACTAATGCTGCGGTTTGGATTGCACGAGTTTCGTTATTGCGTCGAGGCAGCAGGCTAATGGTGCTCCCTCGTAGTTGCGGTGTCGTTTGTCATCGCGCTCGCGCCAGTGCGTACGCAGCGTCAACGGAAGCAGGCGAGCAGCGCGATCGAGTGTCTGCGATTTGCTTGCTTTGAAGATATCAAAGCGCGGCCTCTTTACGCTCAATCAGGCCCGATCAGGCACGACAACGAGAAATCGGATCTGCGCGACTGGTTCGTCGCTCGCCGAAAAGCAAAAAAGAAGCGAGCCGCCGACACTGTTACACAATCTAAAAAAGAGGAGGAGAGAGAAGTCGAGCAACACTCGCGAGGCGTGAAGCATGCGCGATGAAAATTCTTCGTGACTAACTGGACACGCGCGCGCTGCTGGCCGCTGGCCGCTGGCCGCTGGCCGCTGGCCGCTGGCCGCTGGCCGCTGCTGCTACGTCGCGTGATTCATCGTTGGTCGCGGAACCCAGCCGGAAGGAACCGCAGCTGCTCGGCCGCCGGCAGCCAGCGGCCTCAAAAATCAAACCGATCGGAATACATTAAAACATCGCTGAAAAATCCAGCCGCCTATGAATAATTCATGGGACGTATACGCTGAGCCTTGTAAATATTAATCGATCGATCGTCGCCTTCACCCGCCGCTCTTGCAGTGAGTTTCTATTTTGTCCGAAAGCTTGTTATCAGTCGCGCTCCGAGCACGGCGAAATAGCGGAAGCCAACGAGAGCTGTCAGTCTTTTGTCGTCGTCGGGGGTGTCGATTGGCGGTTGTACGGGCGTCGCCGCCCTGACACGCTTGCTCCAGTCAGTCGTCGTGCGTCTCCGCTATCGAGCGACACTCGTCATCCGGCGCACTTGCGCTTCGAAGCCATTTCCATTTGCTGCAACTTGCTCTTTTTCCGACAAATTTTAACCGAATCCAATCGACGCATCTGCATTTGTGCGCGCGACAATTACTCCGCGCCAACCCAAACGGAATATTGATGAGATGGAAAAAATGCTTTGCGACAGCTTTTTACGCAAGCCGACCCCTTTTTCTCGCTGCACTGCGCTTGTTTTTCCGTAATGGCCGCTTGATTTATGTACATATCTGCGATATTGTTTGCAGTTTGTCAGTTGTGGCTGCCGTGGCTTTTATTCGACATCCATATATTTTTGCCGCTGCTGCTACCACCGCTGCATCGACATATTGAACAATGCGGCTTTCCGCTTTCATCTGTTCGCTGCTCGCTTCGTTCAGCTTGGTTTTTCATTTTCGCGTTCGTGCCTTTTTCACCTGACTGACGTTCATCTTGGGCCAAATAATCATTTGCCGAAGGTTAACGCACTTCTGTTAATCTTTACTGCGAAGGCGAATCATTTTGCGCCGAGACAAAAGCATTTATAGCAAGCGCGACTCGCGTCTCATCAATTGACAACGTTCCCAATCTGTATATTTTTTTCTCGGCCGGATTCGACCAAAAAGTCCGCAACGGTAATGGCCATCGAACTGCCAAGTTTGACAGCGAATGTCTAATGAAGACTCATTAAAGATCGCAGCCCAAGGCAAAAAAGGAATCGCAGAAAGTTCTAAGAAACAATATAAGCAGGCTGTTTGTGGCGCAGCACTAATTAGCCGCAAGAAGCAGCAGCAGTCATCGTCACATAAATCAAACACGCCATAGGTATACTGAAATACGCTAACAGCCGTATAATTCAGCAAAATGGACACACGCAAATCCCAATTAATAACGAGCGACCTTTTTGCCTCCAAAAAATCAGCCCACCTCTGTAATAAATTCACATCACGCACACACGACAGCTCAAGTCCGCGAGATCTCCCAGTCGTATTAAACATTGGAAAGGCATGCTAAATCAAAGGCACCAAGATCCGCAATGATTACGATTGAGCTTGGCGAAAAAAGCAAGCCGTTTGTAAAACAATAAACATTTGGACTGTGCAATTTCCGGCAAGCGGCGTCGCCCGAGGGGCAATTGGATCGATGCACGGCAGCTAGCGAGGCGACATTAGCATATTATCGCACACTCGCGCCCCCACGCCTACCTCCCCGTCCCTCCCCCGCGCTCTATCGCGGCAACGCATGCGAGCAACGCCAAGGAAAAGCAGATTTTCGAGATTCCAATTGGCAATTATCACTTTAGCCGATCGCTGCTTCGTCTAATGTCACGGCTAATGTTCATTATAATTCGCTATAACCTCCATCGACTTCATTTCTTTCTGTTTCGCTTTTCGGCAACTGGAGTCGATTGCTCAGCACAGGGACACAGGCTACGTGGCGATCAAATACGTACGAACGATGCGCCAAGTGAACGATTGGCAGCAAAGCGAGCGAGGAAGAACGAGCGGGACCTGGTTGTTTTGCGCTGTGCGCTCAAGACCGTCGCGTCATTGGGCTCTCGGCGGCGCCTCGTCATCGTATAATTTGACGTATCGGAAACAATGACACAACTGATTTGACGAACGAAGCCTCCTACTTGGGTGCTTATCGCCGGCACACGCGAGCTTCATCAATGGAGAAAGCCGCTCTGGTAAGCTCGGTTTAATAATGCGGCGCGGCGCTGCGGGCGACTTTGTGAGCGAGCGCATTCGGCTTGGAAAAAGGCACCACCACGGCCACCGCGCAGCCACCGCGCGGCCTATGATGCGAGGCATATGATCGGCGTGAAGGGATCGTCGCCCGATTGTTCGCGAGTGCGATCCGCGCGACTGCTAAAAGTCTCGAGTAAGCTCACCGATTGATGCTGTCTGCACACCTCGGCTCGCGCGTAACGCAACGGCGAGCGGCCGAATTTACGT